>NW_026944056.1:335618-341753 GCF_033296635.1 Dichotomopilus funicola
TATTATTATTATTATTATTATTATTATTATTATTATTATTATTATTATTATTATTATTACTAACGTATATTATAAGCGAGTGGATCATATAAGCGAGTGGATCAGTTTCCCCTACCTTCTGAACACTATCCTCCATTGTACCATAACAACACTATTAACCAACTACAATTACATCAGAAACAGCTGAATCAGACCCTTCTGCAACCTCCTGACACGTACAGGCATTATGGCCAGGCTTGCCACATACACCACAGCACCGAACCTTCGTACAACCCCCCCCTATACTACTACTATCCAGCTCCTTTTCTTGTGCCACCTCCCCAATCACGGCCTTCTGGTCTAGTAGATCTATTGTATCTTATCCTATAAGTGATCCTCTAAGCTATATATATGTTCTTTTGGCTCTCCGGCGCTTACTGAGTGCCTCGTTGGCCTTATAGAGCGAAGAGACCTCGGAGTATAGGAGAGCCACCTTATATATTATAGCTATTATACCTTTGGTAAGCTGGTCTACAGTAGCTAATATTAAGGTTAAGGGGCTGTTTTAATAGTTGGTAATATAAGTCTTGATAAGTATTAACTGTAAATCAGCTTCTTAAGGGTTATAGGGTATCTGGAAGACCTAAGGTTATAGAGCACTAGGCTATAAGGTTAGTAGTATTAGTATAGAAAGCTTAATATCTAGCTTAGAAAGTATCCTCTTTAGATTATATAGAATAAGGCCTATATCTATAAAGCCACCTTAGATATTACTCTTGGTAATAGAGGTAAAGAAGGCTATATAAAAGGTATAGAGGAACTTAAGCTTATTTATATAGTTGATATATATATATATTAAGTCCTTGATCTAGCAGCTATATACCTGCTTTAATAGCCTAAAACAGCTAATATTAAATAGCTAAAGGAGGTAGGAGGAATATAGAGGTATATAGAGTATAATAATATTATTCTACTAGTAATAGAGCTTAAACTTAGTCGAGTAATAGCTCTTATAGCTATTAAGGATCAATAACTGGTATTTTCCCTTTACCTAGGGTATTATATAGAAATCAAAGTACTTGATCTAATCTAGGCCTATAGTATTAATAGTCTAGCTATTCTTAGTAGTTATAATATACCAGTTAGCTAAGAGGTTATACTTAATATACCAGTTAGTAAGGTAGTACTATATAGCCAAGATAATAAAGGGGGGGATAGCCTAGCTAAGGGTATTAATACCTTATATTACAGTTACCTACTTATAGTTACTAGGCTATACTAGCTTTACCTTACTATAGCTATCTAAGGTTATAACTACTATACCTATAAAGATAATACCTATTATAAACCTAGTCTCGTCGAAGTTATAGATATCATTGTCTATAATACTATACTTAGCTTTGACGTTTTATATAAGGGTAAACTACCTACTAATGACCTTTGGATCTTTATACTTGGCCCTCTAGTAGTTATAACGACGTAACTAATATATCTAGAGGGCTAGTTAATATTTGACAAAGTTATATACCTAAAGCTTACCAACGGGGGGTATATCACATATATATAGTAGCTAGTTGGCCATATCTTCTATACCATTAAGTCTTAGTGGAAATACTTGCTCAGATAGCTCAATTATATACTGAATAATAGCCTTCTCTTCAGAATCGGTAAGCTAGCGTAAGTTGGATATAGTATTACGTTGTACAGGTCGGCCAGCATACCGGTGATAGAGGGTAGTATAAGGTATAGAATAGAGCTTTGCTACAGCTCAGAGGCTCAACTTAGGATCTTTTTTAAGAGCCTCGACTATAAGAATTACATTAGGCTCGACTGAATTTAAAGGTATATTAGGATGGTGGAGGAAATTGGTGTTGGGCAGAGGGAGACGCATCGCGTGAGAATTTGGTCCACTCGCTTATATGATCCACTCACTTATATGATCCACTCGCTTATATATACGTTATTATTATCATTATTATTATTATTTCCTATACTACTATATCTACTAGGGTATACTGGTCCCTCTACTACTAAATATAAAGGAAACTATACTATTCTAGCTATTTACTAGGTAAAAACCTCTATCTACCTTTTAAAGCTACTAGATCCTATATCTATCTACTATAAAAGGAAAGGAAGCCCTTTATTAACCTTTA
The DNA here is from genome assembly GCF_033296635.1 of Dichotomopilus funicola. NCBI lineage: Eukaryota > Fungi > Ascomycota > Sordariomycetes > Sordariales > Chaetomiaceae > Dichotomopilus > Dichotomopilus funicola. The sequence goes on from NW_026944056.1 coordinate 337,754, forward strand.
AATAAACTAGCCTTTATTTATAGGTTCTATCTTTAGGTTTTTAACTAACTTATATTCCTATAGCTAATTAAAGTCTATTAACTAATCTAAAACCTTCTTTATTAATGTATTAGTTTAACTATCTACCCTTTATAGGATAGTTTATAGGTTCTTTTATAACTAGATCTTCTAGTAATTCTATAATCTTTACTTCAAGTCCAAATTTGTGCTTTTAAACCTTTTATAAAGTTTACTGTAGGTTGTTTTAATTAGATTATCTATTAATATATACTTTATATTTAATCTAGCCTTTAACTATAGAGTTTATTTTTAAAAGTAGGTTTTAAAGTCCTTTAGTCTTTCATTTAAATAGAGGTTTAAAAGAAAGATCTTTACCTTTATCTTTATATACTTTATTAAGGTTAATTTATAGACTTTAATAATAGTTTTTAGACTTTTATTCTAATCTGTTATAAGGTCTTTAAAAATATGTTTTATCTTTTTCTTTAATTCTATTAGTTCATAATAATTAAAGGCTTTAAATATAATTATATTTTAATATACTTTATACATATATCTTTTAAGCCTTTATTAGATTTAGCTTTTAGGTCTTTGCTATAATCTTTAATAGAATAAAGTCTTAGATCTTTAATTTATTCTTTAATATTTATAAATAGACCTTCTACTTTAACTTTTAGTTTAATAAGATCCTTAGGAACTATATTAACTTCTATAACCTTTTAGTACTATTAGTTCCCTTTATTATCTTCTCTCTTTATTAAAGTAGATTAATTTATATTTCTAAGGGATAAAGGCTATCCTTTAAATATCTATCTACTATAGATAGGTCTTCTGGGCTCTCTCTAACTATTTACGATATATTTTTAAGCTTTTTTTTAAATATTATTAGATTTATATTATCTTTAGAGCCTTATAGAACCTTTATTACTATTAGAATATACTTTATTTTCTATCTATTAAAATAAAGTATTATAACTCTATCCTTAAAACTAAGCTTTAATCTAATAAATTACCTATAGTAGATAGCGTTTTAACTTTTAAATAGAAAAAAGCGTAATACAGTTAACTATATTAAATGTCTTTAAAATATCGAATTATAGAAAGGAGATTATTATCTTTTACCCTTAAACCTTTTATATCTATATTACTATTAACTAGATTACTATAAAGTAAATGTAATAAAGCTTTAGCTTTAGTATTATACTATTTAAATTAGTTCTATAGAAGATAATATAAATTAAAATCCTTTATTAATATTATCTACCTCTATAAGGGCTACTATTCCTATAAGGCTTAAATTACTTTAATATCTTTTTTAAAGTTATAAACTAATTAGAACTTTATGCCGTTTATCTTTATTGATAGGAACTATACTTTATAGAACCTCTTTCCTATTTTGTAATTCTACTAGTTACTCTATGATAAAATTCTTATTAATAAAAATTCTTATTAGCCCCTTTAACCGATATATTAAATAATATCTTACATTATTTAGGTAATAGGTTAATCTAGTATATTATTAACCTAAGGATCTTAGATTAAAAGGATATTAAACTTAACCTCTTTTAAAGCTATCTTTAAATATTATTTATTCCTCTCTATATTCTATAAGAAGACTTTAACTGTTATTTAAATGTATTATAATATCTTTTATTAGTTAACGCCTTGAAGTCTATTAATCTGTTTAGATAGATATTTAATCTATGTATTTCTATAAGATAACTATTATTTACTATAGTAATAAAGTAGTTAATATTAGAGAGTAAGTTATTAGGTTAACTTAGATCTATAATAGATCCTTTTTTATTATTAAAACCTTTATTAGCTAACTTTTAGCTTTTTAAATCTTTAAGTAGTTTACCTCTATTCTATAGAACATATCATTTTGTTTCTTTTATATAAAAGTATAGGGTTTTTTGACAGCCTTTCAACGGTAGCGGTTTCGGCGATTTTAGCCTGGAATTAAACCAATTAGTGCCTTTATTTGATGATTCTAGCTTCATCTATAAGGTAATGCCTTTTATATATAGGCTATAGCACAGCCATGGTAGATAGTGTACTTTATATAAGAAACTAACTATACTAACTACAATAACTGTATTAACTATATAGTATATAGACGAAAGACTAGCTATTAACCTATTAAGCTAAGTCTAATAGACTTATTATTATCTAGCTAAAAGGAAACTAACCCCCCTCCCCCGCCCCTCTAAAATACTATAAAAATAGTACCTAAATTAAAGTAACTAGTCTAATCTCGACTATAGGCTAGTTATATTAATTAGTTCAATTATAGACTTAGGCAAGCTAATTATACTAATTAGTTTAACTATAGGTTTAGACTAGCTTTATTAGAATGGTAGAAGATTTATTGATAAAGAAGGGCTTTAAAGGGCCTTAAATAAGGATAGGCTTAAGGCTATTTAAAGGCCTATTAGACTATCTAATATTTAAAGGCCCTTTAAAGGGAGAGAGACTATAAGGACTATTAATCTAGTTAGTAGATATAGTCTTTAAAGAGAGAAGGAAAGAGGTAACAGGTATAGTAAAAGATATAATAGATCTATATATTAGCTAAAAATAAGGGAGTTAGATGAAGGAAAAAGTTATAGAAAAGGTTATAAAGGCCTAGCTGTAAAAGGTAGTTATAAAGGTAGTAAAGGTAATAATAGACTAAAGAAGGGAAGAATTATAAGGATAGTTATAGATAACAGTAGTAATAATAGAAGTTAGATTATGTATATTGGCTTAATTAATAAAGGTTATCCTTTAAAGGGTAAAAAAGGAACGATTAATAAAAGGTAATAAACTATTAATATATAAAAAGAGCATTAATAGAAATTATATAGTCTATTAATTAGATATTAATTAAAAAGAAAGCAGTAATAATTTGAAAATTACAAAATAATAATATGCTAATTACCTTTAATAATATAGTGATAAAAAGCTAATATAGTAATAATATTAAATAGATCTAGAAAATATTTAATAATTAAATTAGAGAAGTTAAATAGACTTATATAATATTAGTAAAGGGACAAGGAAGGACCTTAAAAGGATATTAAAAGAAGTATTTAAAGAGAAAATAAATCTATGAATAATAAAAAAGGTAAAGTTTAGAGTATTAAATAATCTAAAGATAATACAGGCTATAATACTAATTATAGTCTAAAATTAAAGAAAAGTTTAAAGGATATATAACGAAGGTACAATATAAAGGGTTTAATTAATAGGCTATAACTTATATGAAAAAGCTTAAAACTAAAGTAGTATTTAAAATATTAAAAGTAAAGTTATATATAATAGTTCTATAGAAAATGTAAAAAAGGTAATAAAGCCTTATATTCTATTAATTAAAGTTAAATGTCCTATAGATATTCTAATTATAAAAGAAGATATCTACTATAAGCTAAAGAGTGTATAAAAAAGGTGAAGGTAAAAGAAAGAATTAGAGAAATATATTAATATAGACCTAGGACATTTAAACTAGTTAGAGATATTAGAATAGGGTGTAAAGAAGGAATAAAGATATTGGCCTTTATCTAAAGGGATTTTAATATGGGAGGAAGAGGAGAATAAATACTATAGAATAAAGGTAAAGCATATAAAGATTCAAAAGGTTAAAGACTAAGTAATAAAGGTTTTAATAGTAGTAAAGGACTTAGTATAGATCTAGTTAAACTTAATAACTAGACCTTTAATATTAACTATTCTATTACTATAGTAAAGATAACTAAATGAGATATTTATTTAATTAGATTAATAAACTTTAGAACATAAATTAAAAGAAGATATTATAATAGATTTAAATGAAATTTAAGGTTTTATTATAAAGGAATAAATAATATATAAAGGTAGCTTTAAAGAAGGATTAATTTAATATTCTTTTAATTTAAAACATTTAGATTACCTAATAGATTAGATTAATCTATTATTTAAAGAATATAACGTACCTTATAAGCGAGCCGAACATATAAGCGAGCCGAACACTCTCCACCAC